>NW_027491436.1:0-47970 GCF_021521415.1 Bidens hawaiensis
AATTCTTGTATAACAAATCGTTGTCGGATTCAGATAGGTTGA
The DNA here is from genome assembly GCF_021521415.1 of Bidens hawaiensis. Classification (NCBI taxonomy): domain Eukaryota; kingdom Viridiplantae; phylum Streptophyta; class Magnoliopsida; order Asterales; family Asteraceae; genus Bidens; species Bidens hawaiensis. The sequence goes on from NW_027491436.1 coordinate 43, forward strand.
CTAGCCACATAGGATCAATAACTCTGATAAACTCGGTCTTCAAACAGGATCCCAATACAATTACAGCTACACCTGTTTTTATCATCATAATACCACCAATTGAATCTCTTATAAAGACTTTGGGGAAAAGTCTTTAAAGGGACTTTCTTTAAAGTACGCGGTGGCTTTACATTAAGCGCGAGTTTCCTCCAGCATGTGCGTGGATCGACCTCGTTAATATATTTTCTGGGTAGCACGCGGTGGCTCCCGCTTCACCATACATACCTTTAATTCCGGTTCGTACATCCACGAGATAATATTACCCTTCACCGTCTTTACTGCAACAAACTTCTTCATTTGATATGCAGATTCTCGAGCCTTTGACTGTAGATAATCTTCTTTCTCAGCATATCTCAAAGCTTCAATCATCTTGTTCATCTTTTCAGTGTTATGCTTTGAACAATAATTTGGCCTATGCATTGGTCGTACACGTATCGTTGGACTTGTAGTAGCTAGAGATTGTTGTGGAGATGGCAAAGGAGATAGACCACATCTTGACCCCGATATACTTGAATTCTCTGCATCGTATCTTCATTCATATGCTCTAATTCAATTCAATCCGATCAACTCTAATCTCTGGGTCTTTGAGAAGATTCAGCTCTAAGTGATTAATGATCATCTGAAGGAAGAGATGATACATTAAAAACTTATGCTCCCTAGTAGTACAGTGCTTCTTGAGGTGATAAAACACCATCTACAAAAAATTAAATGGTTTGTTCAAGATTAATGCAACAAACGCCGATTATAACATGATTATGCACTCATCATAGCCTCTTTTATGACCTCCAAGGCAATGAATAAGTACATGTAACAAATACTTATATTGTTCACACATATTTACCTTATTGTACGTGGACTTTTACAGATTACCTTTATACTTTAACCGCCTGAAAAATCCCTTTATCAACTCCCAATCAAATTCACACAGATCATCAACCGTGTCATTAAAACCCAATACTTTACGAATCACCTCAATATCCACAGTAATCGTTTTCTCTTGTACCTTAACATTGATATGGTTCTTCCTAGCTACATATTTAGTAGGTTCCCAAAATGGTCTGATTATACCATAATATACTGAAAGAGCAGTGGATATATCATGATGAATCTTTGTATGAACCGAATGAAATCTCCAAACATTGCAGGCTCAAAGAAATCTTCATCCAAGAACTCACAAATGTTGTGCTTCTTAACAAATACTAACTGATTAGAAAGAGGTTCCTCTTCTTCGTGCTGACCCTCAGGATTATCAACTTGTTGTTCTTGTTCGCTCTCAGAAACATTAATATGTGAAATATCAGCCATTTCTGCAAAAATGAGTGCATAAATACTAGAAATATAAGTGAAAATTACTAAGCTTCCCTCATTCGTTATACAATTAAGTGTAATGAATGACGACACTTCTCATGTGTTAAATATAATTAACGAGTAAATACATTCATTAATGCCTTATAACGAATAGATACATTAAAAATTATTCACATTTGTTAGTAAGACAAACACTAATCGTTAGAAACACTAACGAATGAGGTCAATAGTTAAGACCACCATTGAATGTGGTCATTCGTCATCCTGAGTAAATGAATGGGACTCATTCATTACTAGGAATACGAATGAACTTAGACAAATGAATTCATTTGACTTTTAAGTGTCAAAGTCAAAATTGGAATGAACCCAGATAGTCAAATATGCAATTCAAAATATGAAATCCTTCAAAACTCGACCATTTAAATTAAAACTTGATTCTATAGCATCGATGAAAAATAGATAAACATCGAATACCAAATAATAACCTATCAAACTCAGATCAAAACATAAATTAAACACAATCAGATGATCGTCTATACCTTAAAAACACAAAACGATGACGAAATCAACAAGTTTTGATATCAATATCGTCTAGAAAATTTTTGCAAGATTTTTGTTTAGGTTGGGGATTTTTCAAGAGTAACAATGAATAGACGAACGGGCTTCCATTCGTTACGAATGGGCTTCCATTCGTCTGTTAGGGTTTTTTATTCTCCGTACACCCTGGCACAATTCCCAATGCTCACGAATGACTCAATCGTTTAACTTTATTAACGAAGAACATTTCATTTGTTAATAATTTAACAAATAACCCTTTGTTCGTTCATCATTCGTTAACAGGTTAACGAAAAGCTCTCATTCGTTATTTTGGAACAAAAGCGAATGTGACTTGATAAGGAATGACTTCTCTTTCATTACAATGTTGTAAAAAATGAACAATAATCCTATCGAATGAAAATTTACCTTAAAGATCTTGTAAATTTCTTAAATTACCTTAAAGATCTTACCTGAAAATGTTTTAACCTAAAATCGTGGGAAAAATTTATCTTTATCAAATTTTCAATTCTCATAGCTCGGTTATCGAAAATAAAGCAGAATATAAAATCTTTTTGAATTTTTCTAAGTTTATATTATAACACACCAAAGTTCTTTTTGTAATTTTTTCAAATATTCAAACAAAAGTTAAAACTAAAAGAAATTAAACTACAAAAGCAATACACATTTTTTTTAAGTTTGAACAGGGAATCAAATTGATCAAGATGTCCGTCAATCACAGTTTTATATTTTGGCTTTATTATGACTAGCGATTAGTCAGTCATTGCCATTGTTGTCCACCTAAGCCTTATAACAAAGTTTTCAGAAACTTTCTGTGACACGTTTTAAGTTTCAATTAGGGCACATGATATCAGAAACTATCAGCCTTTAATCTCGATTCAGGCTTAATTTGATTTTTACCATGTCACCCCAACTTGACTTAAACCTTAGAACCACTAGATCAAACTATTTGCGTTACACAAATTTTACATTTGGTGAAGAATGAGCTAAAACGATAAAAGATAAAGTTGTCCGCCTAAACCTAAATATGCAAGTCTAACGGAAATTCACAGTTTAAGATTTTTTAGCAGCTAACAAGCAAATATTCCCACTACAAGACATACCCCCGCTCGCAAGCAATATCCTGAGCTCATTTCCCATTGATGAGTATGCACTATTTCATCTATATGTCTTAAATACATCGTATCCTTTGTGGTCCGTTTCTTAATGGTAATAAGACGCGAGCAAGGGGACTATATATGACTCACCTCGTGGTTTGATCAAGTCAGTAATGAATTTTTACAATAAAGTACATTTGTGATCAAGTTTAATGACTTATGAAGTACAATGAAGTACATTTGTGATCAAGTTTAATGACTTATATGCGGGTTCGCCTTTTGAGCATAATAATATTCACCAAAATGAATACCCAGATGAGAAACTGCATTAAGACTCAACGGAGTCCGGAACCCCGAAGCATCCCTTCAATACATGATTTAAGGCCATAAAACCATATGCCATTAAAGTGTTAACCATTAGACTAGAAGCATCAAATTTTTAGTTTTAAATGCAGTTTAGCATACTTACAAGCTAGGCCTACCCAATTCTTCCTGTTATAAGTTTTATTTATTGGAGATCTAACTGATTTAAGGCTTAAGTATGACAGACTATTACATTTCTTCCTTCATTACCAAGACTTTTTAAGAGACTAACACCTCTTTCAATTTGGAAATTTTACGTTTATATCACATACTCTTCCTTACTTGTTTGTATAAGGCCTACCAATGCACTGATACAATTAAGAACACAACCTTTTTCACCCATTTCATACTGGACATAGGATATCAATGATTAATGTACTATCATTTTCTCTTTTTGCTTCAAAAACTAATTTTGAGTATCAAATTTTTTAAATTTTTTTGGATTTTTAACATATTTGTATGTTTTTAGATTTTATCTATACAAACAATAATTTTATCTAATCAAACAGAATCACAATATTTTTCATTTTTTCGATATCCACCCCCTAAAAACAAAAACATGAAAGAAAGAAAATAAACAAAAAAACTATACAAAAAAAATATGATTAACCGAGCAATTTGTTTTCTTTCAAAGTTTTTAAACCATTAATACTAAGCAAATATGTAAAACGCGTTTTGTCAAATGCTTTGGTAAAAAGGTTAGCTTTCTGAAAATTCGTGTGAATCTTTTCATGATTTCTTAGTTTCTTTTCATAGCAGTCACGAATAAAATGGTAACGAATTTCAATATGTTTCTTAGTTACACTTATCGCATCAGAATTATCAATAAATATGAGAGTAGTAAGAAACTTCAAATCGTAATCCCCCAAATTCTACTAGTTCCACAAAACCTGTGAACAGCAACTCAAGGCTGCCACGCACTCGGCTTCGACGGTTAAAGTATAGACCGTTGTATGCTTCTTACACTTCCAGGAAATAAGTCGGGTTCCTATGAATTGACATCTTGTTGTGGTAGACTTGAAGTTGATCTGGCATCCTCTATAGTTAGAATCTTTATAAGCCGTAAGTTCACAACTATTATCCTTGAGATACCATAACCCGATGTCAGGATTACCCATCAAATAATGGAAAATATGCTTATCAACCGCCAAATGAGTCACTCGAGGACTTGATTGATACATGGCACATAAAAAAACAACAAACATGATATTAGGAGGAGACGTAGTTCAGTTAAGTACCTTTAAGAACCAATCATAGCTCGATAAAGAGTCAGACAATTGGTTTCCTCGAATTCATCCGGTGATAAATTATGACCCACGGGAAGAGGCATCGAGGGGACTTTTCGGTAGTTATATTGAATCGGCTTAAGACTTCGTTCACGTACTTGGTCTGATGATTGAAAATACCCGAAGCAAACTGGTGAACCTGCAACCCCAAGAAAAAATCATCTCTTCCATCTAACTCATCTCGAATATCTGGACAAGGAGAAGATCGTCTTCCACAGTCTTGTAGAAGAGAGTACAATCCACAGTCCCTCATTTGAAGCAGCTATCGATGATTATCGTCAGCTAACTTACCGTTCCTAGCTCTCGTTGCTTGGTGAAGACCATATAAAGCATTTTTTAATCAGTAAACACACTCGGGATAGTCAGGATCTTCAAAACCAGGAGGCTGCTTTACATACACCTCCTCGTGAATTTCCCTCGTTCAAGAACGCACTATTAATGTCCATTTGATAAACTTTGAAGTTCTTGAAAGATTCATAGGCTAAAAAGATACGTGTAGCCTCCAGTCAAACAACCGGAGCATAAACTTTGGTTTAATCTATGCCTTCTTGTTGATTAAAACCCTGGACGACTAATCATGCCTTATTTATCACGACTACCCCATGATCGCCTTTTTTATATTTAAAAACCTTTTTTGTCGGGATCTCTTCACCCGACCTGGTTTATTATTGAGATCCCAAACACCTAACCGAACAAACTATTGCAACTCTTCTTGCATTTCTTCTATCCATGACGGTTCTTGAAGTGCCATAGAAACATTCGTCGGTTTAATTTGATAGAAAGCACGTGTACATGGTGATACTCATAATTCCCGATGCATGCTTACCAGCATAATGTTTTCCTGAGGATGATAATAATGAATCCTAAGTGTCTGATTATCATCACATACGTTAGAAACTTGACTTCTTGTATGAACCTCCGCATGCATATCACGAATAATATTTTCATGAGGATGATAATAATGAATCCTCTGTGTCAGATTCTCAGGAACTTCAACATTGTCTTGTAGATTGGTGACGTTTTCTTCTGTAGTTTCATCATTCAAAGGTTCGGAAGATTCTTCAATATGTATCTCAGAAACATCCTAAGATTCAACTAATGGTGCGGAGAAAAAATCTTCAAAGTTGGCATCATCAGAATATACAGAAACGTCATATGATGCTTCAGGTTGATCAAGTACAACAGGATCTTCAAAAATAGAAGATCTTGGTTTATATGAGATCTCTTTTTCAATATAAGCACAAATCAAATCTTCTTTTTATACATCAACTGAGGGAATGAAAGAATCGAACAACCCATTATAATCGAACATCCAATCAGGAAACTCATCGAAAGGCGGTGTGGTGTACCTTTGACAATCAACATGGTACCACTCTTCAACACACTCAGAAGAAAAGTTAAATACACGTTTTTTCGGTGACGCATACCCAAGAAAGTAACTATCTATCACTTTCTCTTCAAATTTTCCCACATATTTCTTCAACATTGTGAAAGGACACCCAAATGGTTCAAGGAATTGAAGGTTCGGTTTATGGTTATTAAGCAACTCATAACATGTCTTTTTTGAGCTTCTTTACCGTGAGAACTCGATTCCAAGTATAACATGCAGTATTCACATATCCATTCCAAAATTGAACTAGAAGCTTAGAATCTGCCAACACTGTTCTGGCCACCTCAATTATGGTCTGATTCTTCCTCTCAACAACACCGTTCTGTTGTGCCACGTATGGGGCAATTTATTCGTTATGAATACCCCTTTGAAGATTGAAAAATTCCATCATACTATTCTTAAAATCCTTTCCATTATAACTTCAGACACGTCTCACTTTTAGTTTGTAAAGTGATTCAATCTTAGTGATCAAGTTTTGCGCAAGAACTGGTGTTTGAGCCTTCGTGCTCATAAATAACACCCATGAAAATCGAGAATAGTCAGCGGTAACGACTAAACAATAAAGATCTCCAACTATATTCGCGCTATTCATAGGACCAAACAAATCCATGTGTAGACGTTCTAGAGGAGTATCGATAGAGTTGGTCATCTTCAATGGATGTGACTTATTCTTTTGTTTCCCTTTCTTGCACGCAACACAGTGTTCGGTCGTCTTGAAATTCTTCAAAGAAACACCAACCACAAAATCATTTGCCATTATGATTCATCTTTCGAATGTGGATAGGATCCATCCTTCTATGCCAAAGGATCGTATCTTTCTCAGTTGCTTTTGAGATAAAACACGTTGATGTTGATGAGGAAGTATCCGTCTTTGACATGTCAAGCACATAAATATCATTCGCTTGAGGTGATCGCATGACAACCTTTTCCTCGAGAATATCAAATCTCGGTTCAAGAATAACGCATTCCTTATTAGTGAACAAAGTTGTATACTTTTTTTTCACAAATTTGTGAAACACTCAACATATTATGATCAACATTGTCACAATAATTATCCTTCTCGAATGTAACTCTACCATTCGAGACTTCACCTTCCATTGTAATCAACCCTCCTTGATTACCCGCAAAGGCAACATAACCCCCTTGAATATCTTTTAAAATATAAAGGATATTAAGATTGCCGTTTATATGCCGAGAACATCCACTATCCATAATTCATTTGTCTCCTAAAATAGTCTTGGATGAACTCTGCACAATCAAGTAAATTATAAGTTTAATAAGGCAACTCTAGCCTCAGTCTTGGGCTCAACCTTTGTTTCCTTTCGGCATAAATCAATCTTTGGTGTCCATGTTGGAAGGACATCAATAGGAACCTTGATCTCACTTGATTTCTTTTTCAAGTTATTCTGGTGTAACTGATGAACATGACTATAAGTAAAAGATACCTTTGACTTTCTTTTAAGTTATTCATCACGAATCACACCAGTATCAACATTATAACAAAGAAGTTTAACAAGCTCAACCTTTTTGTCACTTACATTAAGATTTTAAAAATTAACCCTCACAACCTTCCAAGGATTAACCTCACTAAACATAATATGAGTTTCATCAACTTTGTGTTGTGGAGGTTGCCTTTTCAAAATACTTTTAATCACTGGAACTTGTTCCTTTAATTTTCCATTAATCTTCAGCCTAGATTCACATTTCATAGCACCATGACCACGTTCACCATATGAAAAGCAAGTTCTCATATCCACAAACATTTGTGGTGAATTATTAGTGACATGTGAATCCTCAGGTTGAAAAGTTACAACCTTTACATTAGTACTTCCCATTTTGTTCGCATATTTATTTTTGTAAAATTCAAGATTAGATCACTCAAAAAAGTTTTGAAGTGAATCCAGTTCAGATGATTTCACAAACTTAATAGGTTTAAGTAAACTTTATTGACTCTTAATATGAGATTTTAAATTAACCTCTGATTTCTCAAAAGCATTCTCAAGATCAATCAACCCTGGTTTCCCATCTGTGAACATTTTCATTACATTATTAACTCTCATAGAATTTATAAACTTCATTAGACTGTTATCTGAAATCATAGGCTTTTCAGATGAATGCTTATGCACACATGATTTTCTTAAACCACTAATAACTTTCACAACATCACATTGTGCACAAAGAATGTGCTTATATGTTTGCCTATTGTGTTCATTTAATTGTTTACAACTTTCATAGATAATAAGTTATTTATTATTTATTATTATATTGTTATGCACACACACACAACTCTTAGGCTATGCCTCAACCTTCAAAGAAATTTTTTTAATTAATTTAAATCAAAATTAGATTGCTTTTTATTCTTAGGAAATTCCTTAATAATTCCGTACTTTTGTTTTTACTCTTCACCTTAAGGCTAGGTAGCGTGACAAGTTTCGGTCGTAACTGGAAGGGGGAGAGTACGGTGAGTTGGGCCTTGGCAAACCGGTTTCGAGAACCCAAGGTAGGACGCTATTCCTTACTTGGAGGATAACCTGGCCACAGTACAAGAGCTTATAGGCCAAAACAGGAACACAACTATCATACGACCGACATCTTAGGTTATTTTAAATCGAATTCAAGGTGGTTCGTGGCTAAATTCGGTTTTTCCGATTCTTGTGTTTGGTTATTTAAATGGTTAGTTGGGTGAAAATCCATGGATCCATGGGCACTCCTACTATCCATTTCTCACTTTGTTTTATGTTTTTGTTGGAGTTCATCATACGTGGTGGTTCACGGGATGCTCCAACTACTCATATTTCTCTCGTTTATTCGTTATTTAGTTATGTCAGTCAAAACGCCATGTAAGACTCATGGGTTGACAAAATTTATTGTATTGTTAATTCGTTAATTAGTTGGGACAGTTAAAATATCATGTAACACTCATGGGCTATCCAACTCAGTTACTTTTATTCGTTAGTTTCGTTCGGCAATTCAAATTGCCATGGAAAGCTCATGGGAGGCCAACATCCACAAGTATATTTCGTTAGTTTACTTTAAAGTTAACTTAATCAAATAAAAATCTAAATTTTAAACTGACCTATCTCCTCGTATAGTCAATACAAATTAATCATATTGCCTACATCATCTAATAATTATTTACGCAATGTACCCCCTCATCTTATAATCTTTTACTTTTAATCCTTATGACGCAAATCCCCTTACTTTTTAAGGCAATGTTATTATTAGTTATCTACATAATTAAAAATTTTATTATTCTATTGTTTTACTCAACTTATCATTCATCTTATAAATCTTTATTTTTGGTCCTCGTAGAATGCCTCTTCTAAGAAACCACCGTCATCCTCGATATCAATAGTCTGGTTCTCATGACCACCGTATGGCTGCCTGTATCGCCAAGGAGATAGCTGCTACAATCCCTAGGATAGTGACCCAAATTCAAAACATCAATACGACCGATTCAACCTTTCCCATAAATTTCCCTGCTGGTGACTACAAACCATCTACCTCTACTCATCCCCACAACAAGAAACGTAAGAACCTTGCTGCAAAAAATTCTTCCAACCGCAAGTCTGCTCAAACAAGAAACCTTACCTCGGTCCTTTCCAGTTATGCTCCATTTGCAACTATCATCACCCGGTTAAATCCCTATGTCGTCGTTGTACCCAATGTAACCGTTATGGCCATTTTGCTAATACTTGCTGGGCCCCGCCTAGTGCACAAGTCGTCCCGCAACAACCTACCCCTCATGCTCAACCTGATGCCCGTGCTTGCTACCCTTCAAGAGACCCTAACCCTCTCTGCGTTATGTACCATCAGATTATCCAAACTAATCAACTTCAAACTATAGTTACGCCCTACCACACTACTCATCAAGTCGAAATGTATCAATCCTTTGTTCTTCAAGCTCCTCTCGTCAAGCTAGATCATTCATACTTAACCCAAACTGATCAAGTTCCACACCCGCAAGCTCAAGTTTACCAAGCCTACTCTAACCAATCAACTCTCTTGCAAACCGTTCAAGCTCCAGCTATCCAAGTAATGTCGAATCAATCAACCTCAACTGCTCCAACTCCTATGAATGCAACTCCTCATGGTGCTCCAAGTCACCTCAATTAAGATACTCAGAGACCCCGAAGACTTTTTCCGTTTTCTTTATCTATCTTACTTTATTTCATATTTTTTTAATCACGTACTATAATGCCTTTTTATGGCATTGAACTATTCCAGTTTGAACTATTTGTCTTCCGCGTATCGTACCTTATGAATAAAGTTTCCTTTGTTTAAATAGATTGTTATTGAAGCCTACTTTCACCTTACTTCCTTACCTTCATTTATCTCAACCCATTCACCTCAAGTATTAATAAGTTCTCTCTTTTTCAACTTTAAATACTTATATTGTTATGTTTAAAAGATGTCTTAGAAATTTCCTTGCTTTATTAAAATCCACTGCTACTTATGAAATTATTTTATACATTGGTGATTTTCTAGAGTTGTAATTAAAACTCCTTAAAAACCTTGTTTCTTAAAATCATGTTCTTTAAATGTTTTGTAACCCACACAAAGGGACGAGTTATGTGGACCATTCGATAATCTAAGTAATTACGGGTCGACACGTAATTACCAAAGTCCTCGCATGGAAATCATAATCCGGATAATTGTGTGTCATAATTTAGAACCGTAGGTAGTTGAGATAATGGTACAAATGTAGAGATGATAAGGACATGGCAGATAAGCCGCTGGTACATCCTATATATAAGTGTCCTTATCGGATTTTCATTTGAAGCGTTACTTCAACTATTCAAAGTTCTGTATTATGATTTAAATCATATTTAAGATTTTCTTTTATTTTTCTTAAATTTAATGGTGTTATAGTATACACTAATTTCGGGAAGAAATTCCCTAAAGAATGGGAGACTGTAACAACTCGGACATTTACAAAATTTAATATTTATATTAAAGCCCGATCTATTTCGATGTTCTGGAAGTTTTATCGCGGTTATCGAGTGTAATTGTTATTATAATATTATTGTTAATTATTTATTTAATATATTATATCTAATTCTAAATTTTAAGGTTTGGCAAATATAACCCTAAACTTAAACTTTTATCCTTATTTGTTTCCAACTTCATACTTCAAGGTCTAAATGGTAAATTATGTTATAATCCATTTAAGAGATCCAGTCCCATATCCAGATCCTTATACCCAACTGTTAATCCAAACCGTTCCTCAAACCACGATCCATTTAACTAGCTTGAACCATAATTTTCGTTATTAACATGGAAATTGAATCAAACCTTATGTTATACATTCCTTTATCGGCCTAATCAATGATTTTATTTGAGTTAACTTGATAAATGTGATTCGTTTTCTTGATTTATACTAGCTGACCATAACATGAACCCATTATATATGTAATCGTTTATATAAATTCAATTAAACTTGCAGTCAGACTCATTCAACACTAGCCATCCTTACCCCTATATTTAATTACATTACAATCGATCGTGTCTGCTGTTCTTGATCTTCGCTTAGGCCGGCCATGTTTCTTTCAAATTAGCCATCATGTAATCAGTTTAAAAGGTAATTAATGGTATGTTTAAACCCGTCTTCATGTCAGTGTTAATATCCCCAAGGTTAATCGGTTAAACTATTAACGTTTTGGCCGATTGAACAGTCTAGGGTTCAAAGTGTGTGCGTATTGTATAAACTTATCGTGTCAGTATCAACGTTTAATCAATTCGGTGCTCAGCCTAGTTGGCTTGTGTTAAAATGTTAAGACCTGGTTGCCGGGAGGCGCGGGTTCAAACCCCCCCCCCCCCCCAGCCCGTATTTGTTTTTTATATTTTTGGATTTAATCCATTTAGAATATTTTAATAATATGTTTAATCAATTTTATTATATTATAAATATTATAAGTACAATAATTAAACGGTACTCGTAGTTTTTCTGAATCTCGGTTAGAACTATATATGTATGTATGTATGTATGTATGTATATGTAAAAGTTATTAAAAATTAATAAATGTGTATTGTAACATCCTACTTTCAATAATATTAATAAAGGAAATTTCATTTATTATTGGCGTGTTGTTAATCAGTTAAGTAAATAAAATATCAGAGAGTGGGCTTGGTCATTAAAGGATGGAATAAGGGATGGAATGAGCCTTAGGTCCATGGGCTTAAGGGAGTATAAATACACCTTAAACCCTAATCATTTCCATTTTTTATTAATCTCTACACCATAGCCTACACCTTCAAAAATACACACACCCTCCTTAATCCCAAACCAAGATCCGAAGTTGAGAACCCGAGCTTGATAGTGTTAGAACATCGTAACGAGCCAAAAACCTACATCAAGACTAGATCGTGTTCGCGAAACCGACTCGTTAAAGGTACGTTTTATTAGGAAACACTTGTTCGGCTCGTTTAATATTCCAAGATCTATACAAACGTTAAAGACGAAACAAACGCAATATCATAAAATTTTGATTTGCTAAAAAAACGCAATAATCCTCAGTAAAATCCGTTAACATTTGATAGATTAATCGAGGGTAAATAAGCCGTAGGTATATATGCATCAATCGCACCATTTAAAACATAATATTTGGATGATTGGTTGACTAGTGTTTGTAGGCACTGGGTATGAGAACCCATTGATACCAAAATGGCGTTGTTTCATCATGATTTGAAGTTTAATCGCAGATCTGGTTCAAGTTGACCCATCTGTGTTCTTGACGATTTTGACTTTGACCTTTGAGTCAAAGATTGGATAAGAACTGATGCACATACGCTAATTTAAATGAGTCGCCGGTCATTTGTTAAACAGTCATAACAAATAGGATTCATTCAATTGTCTTTGATAACGAATGAACCTCACATTCGTCCTACATAATTAACAAATGGCATTCGTCATTCATTATCTCTGATTCTCCATGTTAAGACAGCGAATAAGCCATTCGCTAAAATATACACTTGCATGCTCTTATCACAAATGAGCCCTCATTCGTCTTATAGAAAGCACAAATGGCCTTAGCCATTCGTTATGTACTCATTCGTATAAGATCAACTCGTTCGTTATAACGAATGGAACCATTCGTCATAACGAACGGGATATCGATTGAGGCTAAACCAGTGGCCATTCGTTATAATGAATGAGTTAGCGAATAAAATAATAATTTAAGAATTTTCATGAAATTTGTGTTAAGGCCGTAATAGAAAATAAAATTTTTCCAAGCTGACCAACCCAGCTAGGGGCACCCCTGAGACCCTGCTAAGGGCTGCAGCCCCTAGACCCCGCTACCAGGGGCGCTTCCCGGACCTCCGTAGCTAGGGATTACAATAATTTAGAAGTATGAAATAGTAGAAATAGTTAATTGATACTTGTAATTATTATACAGTCAGCCATGCACAGCTAAAGAGGGGTATTACTATAAATTCAGAAAGAAACAGGACCCATGTGAGTTTCTAGCCCCACTTCCTTGTTATGTTTTCGGGGTTGTGTGCATACTCAATGTGAACGTTAATACATTTACCTTAAATGGTAAGTGTATGCTATGATGATTGATGTGATAGCATGTATAAATCTTATGAATGAATGCTTGTCGGTGCGTGAACGATCTTAGGATATTGCACGTATCGACAAGGAAAGTAATGTGCAGTATACCTGGTATGTAATATGTATGTATGGAAGTACGTAATGAAATGAGTATGTACGAAAGTATGATTACATAATCAAAGGTATGTATGGTTATAGGACAGATGGAAGGTAGGGTTAAAAATGGAACATACCTTAAATATATGCAAACGTAGGGAACAGACCCTGATAATATCTGCGAATATAGGGAACCGGTCCTAATAATATCTGAGAATGTAGGGAACATGCCCTAATAATATCTGCGAAGGTTATAGGGCGGAATGCTCTTTAAAACGTATGTGTATGAATGAAAGTGTGCATGTACGTATGTATGCAAGAAAGAATGAAAGTACGTATGTATGTGAGTATGTAAGGAAAGGTGAAGTTATGTATCTTCGGATAAGTAATTATGTGAGCATGTGAATGTAATTTATGATGCCTGATTAACTAGAACTCACTCAATGTAGCTGACTTTTAGTATGCACGCATGTGAATAGGTTGAGGCAGCTCGCTTTAATAAGGACACATGACATTGGACTGGAGATACTTGCATCTTGGGAAGAATGTTATGATGTTTTGAAATGACTTTTAAATTATGTTTAAAGACAAGTGTTTAATGGTTAAGGCTATTTGAAGGATTTTGTAATACATGTTTGAAGTTTTATATTCCGTGAAAAGTTTTAATTAACTCTATATCTAGAACTGTGTTTATGAGTGAATCCAACGTCCATGTAGGGCACCGGGATCGGGGCCTTACATTTATATAATAATCATTTTAAAAGGTTTTGTTTATTTAAAATTCATAATTAAAATAGAAAATATACCTTATTATTATTATAAATAATTATTTGGTTAGGTATTTTATAAACCAAATTTTTATAAATATTTATATATAGTTAATAGTATAAGTACAAATATTTTATAAACAATTATATTTTATATGATATTAATTTATAAGTAATCTTTATTAATCATAAACTTTAAATAAAATATGTTATACTCTCAAAACCCGTTCATATCTCGTTTATCTTTTTGTCCATTTGTTAATTTATAACATTTGTTAGGATTTGACTTTGCTACCTCTCAAGCGAACGCTTATTCTCTTACCAATCTTAACGTATTTATTCATTTGCATATTTACGAAGGTGAGTAATAACTCCCGTTTTTACTTATTTTAAATCTTTTTGGGGACATATGCGTATTTACAGTATTTAACTATTATCTAGTATTCAAAACCGCAACTATTAGTCTTGTGTGTTTAACAGTTTATACCTAACGTGTTTTATGCTTATTTGATTTACTTGAATACTTGTTGGAGAGGTCCAACATATCCTCAGTCTAGTATGATCATACGGCGTCGTGTTAGCCATCGTTCAGTTTCATTTGACATCGAGCTTACCGACAACATTATTTACTTGCTCATTGGTTAAATTGCTTATCTCACTTGACACAGTTTGCATATTTCTATATATATTATATATTATTACTGTTGTGTCTTAAACTGGTGTTTTACTCACTCAACGTATGTTTTTGACAAACCTTTCTATTTTATACGCATATGCAGGTTATTGTTTGAACTAGTTGCAAGATTTGGTGAAGATTTAGTGAAGAATTTAGTTAGGAGAGATATAATTAAGATTTAAATTTGTATTTTTGTTTGTTTAATGAGTTTTTCTTTGTACTTGAATTATTTGAATCACTTAATTGAATTAAATAGATATTTCCATTTTTAAATTTTGCATGATAGTACCTTGAGAGTTGTGAGTAATCAGTTCGCACCCCGAAATTTCTGCTATAGGTTGGGGTGTGAAAAGGAGGATCTATAGTCAAATTCCTATTAACATCTACATGTTATAAATTACCTATGTCTAGAATATTATTATAATCATTATGAAAAAGAAGAGGAATCTCAACAAATTCTAAACCAGCTTTCCCACTTTTCTAGTGATTAATATTTATTTCAATTATTTCGTTTATCAAAAAAGATGAATTTTTAAATTTTCCGATTTTTTTTTTCAACTCCAATACCTCATTTGCAAGTTCAATGATTTTAGTTATCTATCTTAAAATCTCTTGAAACTAACTTTCAATAATAGATAGTTTAACAAAAACTTCAGCTTTCAAATCATGATTAATGATAGACAAGGCATCAGTCTTATCTTTTGATTTTTTATCAATATTCACCACTTGTCTATAGTTATCATGAACGATAGCTAAGTCACAAACCAATTTGTCATTTTGGTGATGAAGTGATTCAATTTTAGACTTATGTTCACCACAATGAGCACACTTACATTCAGATTTAACAGCAACAATTCGGGTTTTCAAATACTATATTAAATACTAGCACCCGACCGATTTTTGTTTTCCGGTAGTCTTTATCAATAAAATATTGCGTCTATCGAATTATTATTATTTTAATATTATTTGTGTACTATATTTAGTTAATATATATAAATAACTTTCATTTATATACACAATTCACCCTAAACTATAGTCTAACCTCAATATGTTTCCATCCAAAAATTTCAAGGATCATTATGCAAAATTTGAAATATAAATTATAATATAATACTTAACCCTTTAACCCAAACCCATTTCCATACCGTAACCCGTAGCCCATGACCCGCATGTTTAGCTTGATCCTTAATTCTTGTACTATAAACGAAATTGATCCCCTATGATCATGTAAATGTGTTTTACGAACTATACCGACAAACTAATTTGGAAAACGAGATCCTTAAGATACGAATTTACATATAAACAACCCATCCCAGTTCATTGTATGGTCCCGTTGCCGGTACCTCACATTGGACGTTGGATTTACTCATAAACACAGTTTAAATATCAGTGTTAATTAAAACTTTCGCGGAATATAAAACTTTCATTAAGCATTACATATTGATTCATAAACATGTCTTAAACAAATATCTTTGTCTTTCAAAATTAAAAAATCATTTCATAAGAACGTCTCAAGTCTTCCGATGCCATCTTCTTATTCTTCTGTCGTGTGCACCGCTCAAGCTAGCTGCCTCATTCTACTCACATGCGTGCATATTAAAAGTCAACTACGCTGAGTGAGTTCTAGTTAATCAGGCAATATACATTGCATACACTTATATTCATATATGCATCCGAAGATACATATTTAAAATACTTTACTTATTACCTTTCTTTCATACATTCATGCATACGTTCATACTTTATTACTTTTATGCTATATACATATTATCGTTTCCATCTCAGTTATTATTAGGGTATGATCCATTCCTTTTCTATCTCAGATATTATTAGGGCCTGGTCCTTTCTTTCTCTATCTTAGATAGTATTAGGGTCTGTTCCCTTCCTTCTCAATCTCAAATATTATTAGGGTCTGGTCCCTTACTTCTCCCATACTCTTGCATACTTTCTTTTCATACCCATATCATATTGTACTTCTATATATATACTTCCATTAACATTCATACATACTCACATATCATACATACACCTTTCATACACATTCATATTTCATATACATACCTTCCTTGACAATACGTACAATATTTGAAGATAATTCACGTACCGACAAGCTTTCGTTCACATTCAAGATATATTATTTATAACATAAATCATACATGGCATACACTTACCACTTAAGGTAAGTGTATTAACTACCACATCGAGTATGCACACAGCCCCGAAAACATAACAAGGAAATGAGGCTATAAACTCACCTGTCTCCTATTTCTTTCTGAGTTAATTGTGATTCCTCTCTTTAGCTGGGCTCAGCTAACTGTATATCATTATATGTGTCATTTATCAAATCTTAAACTCTTCCTTTAGTTTCACTAGAAATGGTTAAGTCTGGTCTATTCTAATGGTCTTATAAGGCATTGTATACAATTTGTTATTGCGAGGCATTTTATTCCAATACTATAGTATTCGAACACTATTGTATTCGAATATATTGGTATGGACTTTTGGTTAGAATACATTGTTTCTTTCGAATGCCCGTATATTCGAATGGTCATCCTTGTATTATCTTTCTTTCTGTCTGTATTCGAATACATTGTTTATTCGAATACATAATGTATGCGAATACATAGCACATACGAATAGACATGTAGGCCTTGTATTGGGAATCTTGCACTCGAATGATTATGGTATTTGAATAGACTTGTTCCCAAATAAATTTCTTGTATTAGAATTGATTTCGAATGGGCAAGTTTAGAATACATCACATGTATTCGAATGGGCTTATAATATAATACTCTAGTATTCGAATAGGCAAGTGTTAGGAAACACTTGTGGGCTAAGGAAAATGTATTTGAATATACCCATTGTATTCGAATGAGCACTTGTTTTCACCCTTCTTTCTATCTTTCAATTGTATTCAATTAGAACTAGTCATTATTTTCACACCCTTGTATTCGAATAGAAGGAACTTGTGTCATTTTCTCTGTCTTTTCTTTCTATGTATTCAAACAGAAGAATTGTATTCGAATTGTAACTCATTCGAATACATCTTCTGACCACTGTACACCCTTTATTTTCATTATCCTTTTTATATTTTAACATCTATACCCCTATCATGGCATTATATTATCCCTTAGACGTTTCCATATCCGTTTTCGTCTAAGACCTAGCCCCTTTATCCATAAAGCATGAACCTTTATGGATGTAAAACGTTCTTAAGCTAGATCTAGGGTTTCTTCATGAATCGTACATATCAACAAGTTCGTTAAGTCCGTATTAATCATCAAGTTTACATTTTATGGTTCATCTATACCCGTTCTACTCTATGGCTAATTTTAAGGGCAACCCGTTCATAAAAACGTAGCCTTTAAGTGTAAAGAACATACCTTTTCATGCTACAAAGCTACGGTTAGCTTCGTTGTTCAACTTTATGGTTGTATCTTGCTTGTATGGTCAAGATTTATCAAGACTCAAGCTTGGTTGTTGATTTTGAACCTTGGCCGATTTCATTGAGAGAGTTTGTGTGTGTTTTAGTGTGTGTAGGGAGGCTAGGAGATGAGAAATGAGGGTTTGGGTTTTAGGGAGGTTTAAGTAGTATTTATACTCTCTTAAGCCCATGGACCTAAGGCCCATATCCATCCCTTATCCCATCTTTCCTTAACCAAGTCCATACCTTTTATTATATTTAATCTTAATTAAATATTACCACACATTTAAACAAACAAAATTCATTTATGTAATATTATCAAAATTAGTATGTTACAAGTCTTCCCTCCTTAAAGAGGTTTTATCCCCGAAACCTAACTATCACTTAAACAAATCTGGGTAGTACTTACGCATCTCTTCCTCAAATTCCCATGTGGCATATGATCCATTGCGATGCTTACTTGCGGTCAACTATCTCTACAGGTTTCTCAATTTAGTTCAGTTGTTCATCAACCTCATTGTCTACTAATGGCACATGTGACGTGTCATCAGCTAGAAACATGAAAGGTCGAGTGAATTACCGCTAACTCCTCGGGTAAATCTAGCTTGTAAGCTACTTCAACCACACGCTCAACAATCTTAAACGGTCCAATGTACCTTGGACTCAGCTTTCCTCTCTTCCTGAAACGAATAATTCCCTTCCAATGTGAGACCTTGAGCATCACATTGTCTCCAACGTTAAACTCGATTGGTCGTCGTCGCTTATCAGCATAAGACTTCTGACGGTCTTGTGCGGATTTCATCCTTGCCTTGATCTGATCAAATTTTGAAGAGGTTTCTTGCACAACCTCTAGACTTCTCATCTCCCTCTGACCAATCTCTCCCCAACATACAGAAGTTCTACAATGTCTCCCATATAACATCTCGAATGGAGGCATACCAATGCTTGAATGGTAGCTATTGTTATAAGAGAACTTTACTAGATACAGATGGTCATCCCAACTTCCTCCAAAGTCAAGAACACAACCACGTAGCATATCCTCAAGTGTTTGGATCGTCCTTTCAGACTGCCCATCGGTTTGAGGATGATACACCATACTGATGTTCAATCTTGTCCCTATAGCTGCACGGAACTTCTTCCAAAATCTAGAAGTAAAATGAGTATCCCTATTAGACACGATCGATAATGGCACTCCATGCTTGGTCACAACTTCTTTTATGAACAAATTTGCTAATGATTCTGACGTGATGGCTTCTCGTATAGGCAGAAAGTGAGCACTTTTTGTCAAACAGTCCACAATCACCCAAATGGTATCATCATGCTTAGCTGTATGAGGCAGCTTAGTTACGAAATCCATGGTGATGTGTTCCCACTTCCATTCAGGTATTTCCAAAGGCTACATCTTCCCATAAGGCTTCTGGAGTTCAGCTTTGACTTGCAAACAAGTTAAGCACTTACTGACATAATCTACTACATCATCCTTCATACCCGGCCACCAATAGTCTCTCTTCAAGTCTTGATACATCTTAGTGGATCCCGGATGGATTGAATATCTTGACTTATGAGCTTCAGCCCTAAGACTTCCATGGCGTGGAATCCATAAACGGTCAAACCTAGTCTTAACACCATGAGTGTTTTCCATCAACTCACCTTTCTGACCAAAAATCCTTTCCTTCTTCACGAGTCCTTCATCTTCCAACACTTCTGTCTGCACCTTGATGATTTCGTCGAAAAGACTTGAGTTCATGATTAATTGGTATGACTTCATTGTTGCAATGACTTCTTTGTTCTTACGGCTTAGCGCGTCGGAGACCACATTAGCTTTACCAGGAAGGTACTTGATATCGCAGTCGTACTCCTTTATCAATTCTAACCATGTTCTATGTCTCATGTTCAGCTCTTTCTTCTCGAAGAAGTACTTTAAACTTTTATGATCTGTGTAAATAGTACACTTAGTACCATACATATAATGTCTCCATATCTTGAGAGCATGCACTATTGCTGCTAGCTCTAAATCATGCCTTGGGTAGGTACTTTCATGAACCTTCAGATGCCTGGACGCGTAAGCTATAACCTTTCCTCGTTGCATTAACACGCAACCTAACCCATGATGCGAAGCATCAGTACAAACAACCAAATCCACGTCACCATCGGGTAAAGCAAGGATTGGAGCTTTCCTGTGTCTTTTCTATAATTCCTCAAAAGCCTCTTCTTGAAACTTACCCCAACTGAATACTACAGACTTTCGGGTCATACCAGTCAACGGTGCAGCTATCTTGGAGAAGCCTTCGATGAATCTCCTATAATAGCCTGCCAACCCTAAGAAGCTTCGTATATCAGTCGGGTTATGTGGAGTCTTCAATTCGTTATCGCCTCAATCTTAGCTGGGTCCACGGTATTCCCTTCAGGATTGATCACGTGACCTAGAAACTGCACTTCTCGTAACCAGAATGCGAACTTCGAGAACTTAGCATACAACTTCTCTTCCCTCAAAACCTCCAATACTTCCCTCAGATGCTCAGCATGATCAGACTCGCTCTTTGAATAAATAAACATATCAGCAATGAAAATGATAACTGGCTTATCCAACATCAGCAGACACACCCTATTCATCATGTCCATAAACGCTGCGGGATCTTTCGTTAGACCAAACGACATCATGAGGAACTCGTAGTGTCCATACCGCGTCCAAAACACTGTTTTAGGGATGTCTGCTTTCACTTTTAGCTGATGATAGCCTGATCTAAGATCTATTCGAGAGAACCAACTCGAACCTTGTAGTTGGTCAAACAAATCATCAATCTGTGGCAACAGATATCTATTCTTCATCGTAAGTTTATTCAACTCACGATAATCTATGCACAGTCTCATACTTCCATCATTCTTCTTAACAAATAACACTAGTGCGCCCCACGGGGAAACACTCGGTCTTATAAAACCCTTATCGAGGAGTTCTTGCAGCTGGGACATCAATTGCTTCATCTCGGATGGAGCTAGACGGTAAGGCGCTTTCGCAACGGGCTGGGCTCCTGGTATTAACTCTATCTGGAATTCTATCTCTCATTCCGGTGGCAACCCCGGAAGATCCTTAGGGAATACTTATGGGCAGTCGCGCACGATAGGAACATCTTTCACTTCTATCGTCTTGGCCGTTGCTTTGACAACATACGCCAGGTAGGCACCGCACCCTCGCCTTAACAAACCTTCGGCTTTTATCATCAAAATGACATTAAGCCCTGAACTTTCCTTATCACCATAAACCGCCACCACACTATCATCCAAGGACTTTAACCATATTGTCCTATTCTTACAAACAATCTAAGTTTCAAACTCAGATAACCAATTAATTCTCAAGACTACATCGAACTCTCCTAAGGTCATCACATACAGGGTAACAGGGAACTCACGTCCCTCTAACTCTATCCTACAATCTTTCAACATTCTCATTATTTTAACCGAGGTGTAACTAGCGGTTCATACTTTAAAAGTCTCAAGAACTCGGCAGCATTTCATTTTAGCTAATTTACTAAATGGTGTAGCTACGAAACTTTTATTTTCACCCGAATCAAACAATACTGAAGCAGAAATACCGTTTACTAGAATCGTACCTGTCACAACATCTGGAATCTGCTTGGCCTGTTCTTGAGTCAGCATTAAGGCCCTAGTTCTTGGCCTTACTTGTTCAGCATCCTTCTTCTCACTCCCTCCTGCTCCACCATCGGTGCTTTCGCTAGCAAAATAACCCGTCTTACCTCACTTGTAGCATGCGGGCTTTGTAGTACAACCTTATGCCCCACCTTTCCACACTTATAACAAGCATTCGATCTGAGCCTGAATTCTCCACTATGAGCTTTACCTCACTTATAACAAACATCTAACCCCTTACTCCACTTGCACTCCCCCTCCGTGCAACTTCCCGCATGTCTTACACGACCTCTTCTCCCAAACTCTCGGCTGCTTATTCTTAGGGTTTGATAGTTGAGTACCAGGTCGTTTAGCATGAACCATCCATTTCTTCTCCATATTTTCTTCCAACACCACTTCATCCATGGCTAAGTCATCATAAACCATCTCTGTGAGTTCGACAACAGAGTCAAAAGTAGCAGGTTTACTAGTCTTGACTAGAGTGCGGATGTTCTGTGGTAGTCCTCTTATGTAGCACTTGATTCTCTTAGCTTCCGTGTTAACCATATCCGGAACCAACAAGGACATGCGGTTGAATTCAGTATTATACTCGCGGTGTGTCATCTTTCCCGCCTTCAGTTCAGAAACTTCATTTCAGCCTTTCAACCTCAGCATCAGCACAGAACCTCTTCATTACCAACTCTTTCAGATCATCCCACCTCATAGCCTTAATCTCACCTCAGGTTTTCCTCTGCTCCACACTTTCCCACAAGTACATAGCCTTATATCCAAACGACTGAGTGGCATAACCCACTGCTTGGTCGGGACGACACTCACTAATTCGAATAACTTTGTCCATTGTGGTTATCCATTGAAGAATAGCGTATGCGTCTCCTCAACCATTCAGCTTTGGCGGGTCACTACCTTTGAACGACTTATAGTTACAACTGCCTCGGCCTCTCTTTCTATCATCAACTTTCACGGATCGAACTTCACTTGAATCACCCTTCTCTCTCATCATCTATCTTGCCATTCTCATCGGACCTCTCAGCAGTTCTAGCATGACTCCCAGCAGACTTTTCATGTTGCAGGTTCTTCACTGCCGCAACTATAGCTTGGGAAATGGCGGCTTGAACAATAGGGTCAAGTTGATACCCATCATTCTGGCTTGGCCCTCGCAGTGTCTCACTTGGTCCTTCCGCAGAGTTAACAATTGGTTCTTCAGAAGGTTCTCGAACCCTACGTGGCCTACCAAGACTTCCCGTACAACCTCCTTGTCCAACAACTTTCCTAGCTCAAGCCATCGTATTCTATAAGGAAACATAAACATCATCACTCAAGGAACTATATAGTACAAGGATAGTAAGACCAACAGGTAATAACAGTGGCCACTGTGATTAGCTGATCATGTTATTTTCCGTGTCCTTTACACTTCCCCTTATGAGTCTATTTGTGCTAAGTTCTACTTTTAAACAGTTAATCAATCAAACAATCAATTAATCATATCCCTAACATACACATATCCTTTCTTTAGCAATTAAGCTAACATCATTACACATTATTTAACCATACACTTTACCCTTACTTAGCTTGCTAGAGAGGCACATGGCGTTCTTGAACTGGCATCTTCTTTCTTTTCTTACTTAAATCTCATTCTCTGTTTGAGTCTAAGCATGTAGGATGCTTAATTCTTTCGAACTTTGCTCTGATACCAACTTGTAAGGTCCTGTTTCCGGTACCTCACCTTGGATGTTGGATTTACTCATAAACACAGTTCTAAATATCAGAGTTAATTAAAACTTTCACGAAATATAAAACTTTCATTAAACATTACATATTAATTCATAAACATGTCTTAATAAATATCTTGGTCTTTCAAAATTAAAACATCATTTCATAAGAACGTCTTATGTCTTCCGATGCCAGCTTCTTATTCTTCTGCCACGTGCCCCGCTCAAGCTAGCTGCCTCATTCTACTCACCTGCGTGGACACTAAAAGTCAGCTATGCTGAGTGAGTTCTAGTTAATCAGGCAACATACAATACATACACTTACCTTCATATATGCATCCGAAGATACATATTTAAAATACTTTACTTATTACCATTCTTTCATACATTCATACATACGTTCATACTTTATTACTTATATGCTATATACATACTGTCCTTTCCATCTCATATATTATTAGGGTCTGATCACTTTCTTTCCTATCTCAGATATTATTAGGGTATGGTCCCTCTCATTTTCCTTTTCTTTTCTCTTTTCTATCTCATATATTATTAGGGTCTTGTCTCTTTTTTCTCTATCTCAGATATTATTAGGGTCTGGTCCTTTCCTTCTTTATCTCAGATATTATTGAGTCTGGTCCCTTCCTTCTCCCACATTCGTGCATACTTTCTTTTGATCCCCATATCATATTGTACTTCTATATATATATATATATACTTCCATTAACATTCATACATACTCACATATCATACATTTACATTTCATACACATTCATATTTCATTTACATACATTCCTTGACAATACGTGCAATATCCGAAGATCGTTCACGTACCGATAAGCTTTCGTTCACATTCAAGATATATTATTTATCACATAAATCATACATGGCATACACTTACCACTTAAGGTAAGTGTATTAACTATCACATCAAGTATGCACACAGCCCCGAAAACATAACAAGGAAATGGTGCTAGAAACTCACCTGTATCCTGTTTCTTTCTGAGTTAATTGTGATTCCTCTCTTTAGCTGGGCTCGGAAAATTGTATATCATTATATGTGTCAATTATCTAATCTTAAACTCTTCCTTTAAGTTTCACCAGAAATGGTTAAGTCTGGTCTATTCTAATGGTCTAATAAGGCATTGTATACAATTTGGTATTGCAAGACATTGTATTCCAATACTATTGTATTCGAATACATTGGTATGGACTTTTATTAGAATACATTGTTGCTTTCGAATGCCTGTATATTTGAATGGTCATCCTGGTATTATCTTTATTTCTGTCTGTATTCAAATACTTTGTTTATTCGAATACATAATGTATGTGAACACATAGCACATTTAAATACACATGTAGGCCTTGTATTTGGAATCTTGCACTCGAATGATTATGCTATTCGAATAGACTTGTTCCCGAATAAAATTCTTGCATTTGAATTTCTTACGTATTCGAATGGGCATGTTTAGAATACATCACATGTATTCGAATCGGCTTATAATAGAATACTCTTGTATTTGAATAGGCAAGTGTTAGGATACACTTGTGGGCTAAGGAAAATATATTCGAATACATTCATGTATTCGAATATACCCATTGTATTCGAATGAGCACTTGTTTTCACCTTCTTCCTATCTTTCAATTGTATTCGATTAGAACTTGTGTCTTTTTCTTTGTCTTTTCCTTTGATATATTCGAACTGACGAGTTGTATTCGAATTATAACTCATTCGAATACATCTTCTGGCCATTGTACACCCTTTATTTTCATTATCCTTTTTATATTTTAACATCTATACCCCTATCATGGCATTATATTGTCCCTTAAACGTTTCCATATCCATTTCCGGCTAAGACCTAACCCGTTTATCCATAAAGCTTGAACCTTTATGGATGTAAAATGTTCTTAAACTAGATCTAGGGTTCTTCTTCATGAACCGTACTTATCAACAAGTTCGTTAAGCTCGCATTAGTCATCAAGTTTACATTTTTATGGTTCATCTATACCCAATCTACTCTAGGGCTAAGTTTTAGGGCAAAGCGTTCATTAAAATGTAACCTTTAAGTGTAAAGGAGATACCTTTTCATTCTACAAAGATACGGTTAGCTTCGTTGTTCTACTTTATGGTTGTATCTTGCTTGTATGGTCAATATTTATCAAGTTTCAAGCTTGGTTGTTGATTTTGAACCTTGGCCGATTTCTTTGAGAGAGTTTGTGTGTGTTTCAGTGTGTGTTGGGAGGCTAGGAGATGAAAAATGAGGGTTTTAGGGTTTTAGGAAGGATTAAGGAGTATTTATACTCTCTTAAGCCCATGGACCTATGGCCATATCCATCCCTTATCCCATCTTTCCTTAACCAAGTCCATACCTTTTATTATATTTAATCTTAATTTAATATTAACACACATTTAAACAAACAAAATTCCTTTATTTAATATTATCAAAATTAGGATGTTACATTCATTATGGAAAGATACCAATAACACTTGATCATAACGCAATTAATTTGATCTGCATGTTCACATATACCTCGCGAATCGAAGCCCCATAGTTAATTTGATTAACGCAACCTGCCCATCGCGTTTCATTATCGCATCTTGGCCGTCAACCTTGGGTCTTCGTTTGCCTTCAATTCATAATGGTGTGAGGTACTTAAGATATGTAACAAGTTCGTTTGATCCATAAAACAATAACCCTAAGGTTAATTAACCCAATATCAAAACGATTGAACGATTGGATATGCTAGGGTTTTGATATGAGTTTGGGTGTATCTATGTATGCATATAATATTTAGTTTTCAATTTATAAACAACTGACACACCGCCCACATGGCTGGTGTGTGTGTGTTCATCAGTGGTGCCGGCCACGGACGTGAGTTCGAACCCCAGCCAGCCCAATATTTTTTGTTCTTTTATTTTTTTTAAGGGTTACAATGGTTTTAATGATTTTATTAATTAATTATAGTTAATATTAGATATCAAATAAATATTATTTTATTAAACCGACATCTTTGAGCTCAAGTTTTTTTTTAATTAATCTCATTACAAGTTTTCGTTTGTGTGTGTGTATACATATATGTGTGTGTGTGTGTGTGTGTATGTATGTTTTATAAGTATATCTTAATAATAATAAACCATCATTATTTTATTAAAACCCGACACCTTAATTCACTTTTCTTCGTCGTTGAACGTCTTTACACATTCGTCATATATATATATATATATATAAATGAAACCTCCATATATTTTCTCAATCTACCATATTGTTTTATTTGTAAATGGAGGCTTCTCATGCATTTGAATCGAATTTATGGGTATGGGTCTCACCAAACCTAGATAGCCTTTAAACAGATAATAACATCACTTTAAATTAAAAATTAATCTCACCAAATAATTTATATGAAAATCCTATAAAACAAGGATATCCAATTTTTTAAAAAAAATTTATAATCAATAAACAAATTTATAGGGGAAAAAATAAGCGGGTCATGGTTCTCACCAAACCCAGATTGCTTTTAAACTAAGTTATAACATCTCATTTATTTGGAAAACTCTTTTATTCTCAAACCTTGTGAATATTATTAACTTCTTTACAATAAATAAAATTAGAATAAAAAATAAAAGATAAATATTAAAACGAATAATGCAAAACAACCCCCGTATTACGGGGGATAAAAACTAGTATATAGTGTAAGGATCCTAAGAGAACCCATTGGAAATTGAAAAGTTTGAGAACCATTTTGAGACACAAAAAAAACCTTCTAAAAAGTAAAAAAACCAAAATTCTTATATCTCATTCTAGTTTCATAAAAATAAAAAAAAAACTTCATATTATACACATATGTATAATTTCATTTAATCTCTAGTTACGTAATGTACACATATATACATTATCGTTTACCTTAAATTATACATATATGTATAAAAAACATGTATAAACTAAAAAAATAAGTATTATAAATATGTGTTTAATTTTGTTAAACCGATATTTTTTTCAATTGTTTTTATAAAACCGGGATGAAAAACAAAAAAAAATTGGTTTTTTTTACTTTTTTATTTTAGAGTTTTTTTTGTTTTATAATTTTTTTTTTGTTAACAAAAATGTTTTTTGTTGTCTAAAATGGTTCTCAAAGTTCTCAATTTCAAAAATAGTTCTCACATGATCCTAATTGTCACACCCCAACCTAAGGCGGAAATACCGGGGCGTGATCTGATTGTCACAGCTCTCGAGGTTACTATCATGGAAATATAAAGCGACAATATCTAATTAATTTATTTATTATCAAACATTTATATACAACAAAATAAAGAAAATTACAAATACAAAACCAACTATTCTTGTATATGTTTTATCCTAAAGTCATCTCTACGTGAGCTTCAGTTCAGATAAACAAAATACAAATGAGGATGATGATAAAAGTAAACCCTTCGGGATAGACCATCAAGGATTCCTAGTTAAATAATTTTAATATGAATTAATTATAAATGATATAACCTACTTTAATGAATTTAAGATGTCCATGATTTGAGTTATGTTGTGATTAGAATGATTATTGATTGGTCGATTGATCTCTACGGGTTATTTGTTATTATGAAAACAATATTAGCGGTCATCATCTAGTTATGAGAATCGTTTGTCTATCATATAATCGAATTTATGAATAATTAATTTAAATAAATATGAGGTGAAATAACAAACACTTAAATAGTTAATTATAATTAAAATTTATATTTTAGAATCATTAACGAAAGCCAATGGTAAAAATATAGTTAATTTGTTTTAACACGTTAATAAGTTTTATTATATTTTCGCTTAAAATATATAATATGTATATATATATGTATCTATATAAAATAAATTTGTAAAAACGATAAATGACGAGAAAAGTCAATAATGACGTTTGGGTTTATTAAAGCAAAGTTCGTTTTATATTATTACTATATATTTATAATACATACATATATGTGTTTGTGTGTGTATATATGTATATATATATACCAAAACCTTGTAACGAGATTAGTTGACACGAAACGTTAACTTTATGATGTCGGTTTAGATAAAATAACATTCATTTGATATTAAATTTTAATTATAATATATTTATATGCCATTAAAACCTTTTAAGACAAATATAAAAAAACCGCGTCCAGGGAGGGCTCGAACCCGCGCCCCTAGTCGGTTCAGTGGATATAACACACACAACACAACCATATGATCTACGATGCTAGCTGGTTTATGTTTCATAAAATTTCATTAAGTACAACAGCCCGAAGTAGCCCCAAATCTATAAACCCTAGAATCGATCAATCGCGTTAACCCGTTTGCGTTTTGTTAAAGAATCATAGGGCTAATGCACAATAGAATTCGGAGATCAATACTACGTATTTAATTACCTTTAACGAGGTTGGATTGAGGGTGTAATTGCTCTTGGCAGACGAATAAGAAGAGGTAACAGAACATGATACAGCAGCTCATGTCAATCTAATTAATATCATGGGTTTGATTCGCAACTGGTTAGGGATGGTTTCTCCAGGTTTAATTGAAATATCAAGTTCAAAATAATGTATATTAGTTAACAGTAACGACGGCTTATGCAATTTAGGTAATACGCATCAATTTTGATTGATAATTCCTAATTAAAAGAGTCGGTGAACACGTTATGGTATGAAGTATAATAAGAATTATTCGATTTCCGAGTTTACAATGAAAATTAAGGTTCAAGAAAGCTAAACGGGCCATCGGGTACGATATGGACCGGGTTTTGGATATGGGTGAGGGTTTGGATTAATTATATAATAATAATAATAATAATAATAGTATAACAGAAGTTGAAATTAGATCCCTGAACTATAAAGATGGAAGCAAATACAAGTTAAAGTCTAGTTTAGGTTTAAAATCGTGTATCTTTTAAAGTAAATTAGATATATATTAAATATATATAATGAACACATTAAATAATATAAAAAGAAAGAATTACTCGATAAACGCGATAATTAAATTGGTAAAATTTTCCAAAACATGAAATGGGTCGGGTTATTTAAAATGAAAAAAAACCGAGTTGTTACACAGCTGTCCCATTCTAAAAGATCTCTCGTAACCGTCTGGACACGTACCCTCATGTGATAGGTTGAGCTATGTGTGCCATGTGCATGGGTATAACAACTTGGACAAGTGTCGCTCTATGATAGGACGAGTTAACCCTGGCCATGTGCACGGTTATAACAACCTGGCCAACTGTCCTTTATTCATTGGTTGATGAGTCACGTAATTTTCAAGTAATGATCTTTGTAATTCTTCTAGAAGGTAATTAGTTAATTACAGCTGTCCTGTGGCATTTCCTTCCAGTCATCTTAGCAGGTGGATATGTTATTCTGTGGATGACTTTTGAGGGTGCCTGGATGCTTCCGCGCATTGTTCTTAGGACGTAACGTTGTTCCTCCCTTAGTGAGCTATGCGGGTGATCCATATGTCCCGCAGGTGGCATATGAGGGGCTTCCATTTGACTCGCGGGTAGTACTTAAGGGTATTTAGGTCTTTTTGGTACCCTACCTCTATAAGTCCCCACGGTCCATTGTTTCTTCCGTGTAAATTTTTATGCGGGGGAAATTTTTGACTTAAGATATATTTGGGTTTTTTTGAATTTTGGAGTCTTTCGCAGAAATATCTTCTGTTGTGGTGTGGATAACCATGAAAAGGACAATTTGACAACTTGCAGGCGCGTGAACAGGTGACAAGATGTTTATTCCGGCTGTTATTGTACCCGACAATATACCTTTTTCACTATTTCGAATTTCCCGTGTGACGTGGCGTCTGCAGAGTAGACGACGCCTTTCTCACTCCATTGTTCGTATCCCATCACATTCATTGCGATGGGTATAAATAGTGAAAGTTATATTCCTTTCGAAGTTTTATTGTCTTTGATTTCAATATCTCTTCTGCCTTTTCTTCCAATTAATCTGTTGATTTTGTTCAAGATTGCTCGCTGTTTTTCGTTCAACGTTGAACAAATGGCTGGTGATACAAGATCTTTAACACCAACCATTGAATAATGTGGAAATTAACTGGGATATCTCTGAGCATGAAACGCTACTTCATACTTATGGTATCTCATCGGAATGGGGACCGGAGTTCCCTATTGCCAGTTGCTAATATGCCCCCTGCCGGCACGATGGCAGTTTATGCTAACCTTTTCACTCATGGGAATCTTCGGTTACCAATAACCAAGTTCCGCATAAAGGTGCTCAGCGCCTATGGGATCCACCTTTCCCTATTACATCTCTTGCACTTACACGAATTCGACACTTAGAATTTGTGTGTAGGGAAAAAGGGACGTTGCCTCGAATCGACCGGTTTCCGGTGTTCTACCGAATGTTCAACCGCAGTGAGTGGTTCAAATGCAATCCGATATCCGAAAGGGTTATTGGAACTGGACCCGTAGGTGGTTCTGAAGACTGGCGAAACAAGTTTTTTTGGATTTCGGAAGATGTCGTTCCAGATACTATGGTTCGTCGTCCGGCCAATGAGGTGCTTCCAGAAGTTGTTACGGCTCCTAATGAGGGCCAGGAGTGGTTCCGCATTTTGATGTCGTAACCATCTCCAATGCAGGCCATGCCAGAGGAGGCCTTAGTATGGGCAGGTATGAGCCGCTTGTGGCCGTATCCAGATTTCGAGCCTCTCTTCATGGGTTTGAATGAACGTAAGTTTTGTCCCATATTCCAACTTTTTTTGTTATGTAAGACTTCTGACTGACATTTTTGTTATGTGTTTGTCAGGGGAAGGGACTATGTGGAATGCTATTTTTAAAAATAGGGGTTATCCTGGAAAGCGTATCCGCGATGTGAAGGAAGTACCTATCTTGGAAAGGTCAAGAAGTCGGTTTCTTTTCCCTTCCAAGGTGCGCGCTGAACCGGGAGCTTCGGAGGCTATCTTCCATATAGGTGAGTACATCTTTAACTCTCATCCGGTCAATGCTCTTACTTCTGATGGGTTGTTCGTCATTCTTTCTCTTCGAGTGATGAATCGTCAACCCACGAAGAGGGAGAACCTGATGTTGCTCCTGAAATTTCACCTGTCTCGCACCTGTTGGCATAATTGGAGCGGAAGAGGAGTCTTCAATCCTCCCAGGCAAGTGATACGGGCGCTATCCACGCAGATTCCGAGGGAGGTCCAGCGACGAAGAAACGTCGGACACATCGTCCGATGAAGCAAAGAGTCAGCCTTGCTGACCATATGAAGGGAAGACCGGTAAGTCAATGTGGTAATCTCGTATTTTATTTTATGCTTTAATTGATACTTAAGTATATTTTTGTTGCATGTAGATCTGACTGGTGTCACTAGTGGGGGTGTGTCATCGGAGAAACCACCGTCTCCACCGCCGGAAGATGAGAACCCACCATCTCCTCCTCCTGAGGAAAATCAAGAAGCTCCCATTCCTTCACCAAAGACTGAAGATCCTTTGTCCTATCTGTTTAGGACTGGAGATGCTCCCAGTTCCAAGGGGAAGGACCCTGTTGTGGATGAGGAAGCATCTAAGGCACACGAGTCTTCGCACCAAACTTCGCCACAATTTTCAACCTCACCATTTCTGACAGGTGAGGAAAGAGGATCGCATATTCAACGTCAACCATCGGAAGTTGAAAGGGTAGTAGTGCGCGACGCGCCACATTCATCACCGCCTCATTCCTCTTCGTCTCTCTTGGTGCGTCCCTAAGCGCCTAGGTTTGACTATTATGGAGAACCTAATTCAGGGGAGGATGATCACATGTTTATCCCTAATTGGGATATCGTGAAAGGATCTTGTTTCACAGATCTGGGCACTTGTGTGACGTTTGTCAATCAATGTGTCCCAACTGAGGAATGAACCTTTCAGTGTGGTCGTTCCCGCCATGAGCTTTATATGGATTATTCTTCGTCTCTAGACAATGGCTTTTGGACAAGAGGTTCTGCGGGAATGGCGATCCATGGGGGAACGGTGGGGCGAAATGACTCGAGCCACTGACGAAGCCAAAAAGGAAGCCCATGAGCAACGCTTGGCAGCCAATACTGCTAAGTGGAAATTTTCTGACGCTGAGATTGCTCTGAAGGCGGAAGTAGATAGACATGCCATTGCATCTCGTCAGTGGAAGGAGTCTTGTAACAAGCAAAATGCCATCCTTCAAGCTGAACGAGATGAAACTCAAAGAAAGAAGGAGGATTTAGCTAAAGCGCATGACGCAAACTCTGCCTTGGAAGCCCAAGTAACCCGCCAAGGTACCATTATTCAGGAACCCGAGGCGGAGTCCAAGCTGCAGAAGGAACAGGCGGGTCTCAAGGATAAAAGAGTTGCCGATATGCAAGCCGCCTATGATTCGCTTCTACAAGCGCGTAAGAGGCGGAAGCCCGTGCAGCTAAATATATAAACGATAAACAGAAAATAGTTGACGGATTAAACGAGCTCCAAGAACGGGCAGAGCGGGCGGAGAGGGAGCGACGCTGGCTATTGGGGCAAGGCCTTAACGCGGTATGTTACTCCTTTTTTTTCCTTTACTAATCATATTTTCTGTGTCTCCAATGTCAATGAATTTATTTTTCCTTGACCGGTCATTAAACATATTAAGGAAGGACCCGAGCTAACTGATAGCCTTGCCTTCCTACTTACTGCCTCTTCCCAATCTGGCCGTGTGGCCGGTTTTAATGAAGGGATGGCATATTCCCAGGTCGGCCGTTCTTTTGAAGATCACCTGCTACATGGGCTTGATGTTGCTCAGGAATATGATATGCGTCTTAAAGAATATGACAATTTGACATTTCCTTTGCAAGGCATGCTTCCTGAGTTTGCAGCAGCGAGTGACGGCGTGGACCAGTTGAAGGAATATTTAGAGGGAGAATTAGAGGATACTCCGCCTACGCCTCCGGGTGAATCAGAGGATACTCCCCAGGCCTATAGAATAGCTTTTGACTTGTAATTTCTTTTCATATTTTGTAATTATCTTTCAATATGAATGAAAAAAAAGTCTTTTTGTCATCTCGTGAATTTTCTACTGTATTACATTAGGATATTTTTCTCTTCAGATATTTGAATTTGAAAGTGGAAGGGAAGCGATGACGTGGCAGAAAGAGAACTTTCGCAAGACAATTGATAAGACGTGTATGACGTCTTTCTTTAGTCTATTTTGCTTTCTCGTCTTTCCCGCTTGACGTGTCACTTTCTAACTGGGCCGCGTTTTCTCTCTTCACTGGCGTCTTATCTGTCTCATTAATTGCAATGTAATAGGAGGTTTCTAACACCTTTTCATTCTCATCTCTTTTCAATTCTTCTCTTTCTTATCTTTTCTCTCCAACTTTAAATCTGAGACTTCTGATATTTCACCGGTGTGATCTGGAAATGGTTAAGGAGAAGAAGAATGACGTTTCCATAGATAACGTCGTTATCCGTTGGAAGGTGAGGGATTATGAAGATGTCGTCAATGTTTACGGCTTAGCGCCAGAATGGGAGCCTAAGTATCCGGCGAAAGGCTCTATTGCCACTAATCCTCCGGCCAAGAAAATGGCTATATATGGGGATCACTTCACTATAAGGAACTTCAGGTTACCTATAACGAATTTCATTGAGGCTATCTTGATGGCCTACGGGATCCACCTATCGCATGTCCATCCTTTTGGGATGTTGAGAATTTGTAACTTCGAATTTTGCTACCAGGCCCACAATATGGAGCCACCTTTAGTCGGTTCACTGTCTTTTACAAGATTGCTAACCGTGGCGGGTGGTACAGTTGAGCTACAACTTGGAAGGGTGTTATTGGCACCGAGTGGTATCGGAGCCTTCACGAGTGGAAGTCGAAGTTCTTCTGGATCCGGGAGGACGTGATTCTATTTGCGATGACTTATCGCAAATCCGACGGTGAGATGCCCATGGTCTGTGCCACTACACAAGTGAACCTTCCATGGTTCAAAACCCTAGCCTTCACACCCACCCCCATGTGTGCGATACATTAAGGGGACTTGGTGAGTGCGAAGATTAGCCGGTTATGGTTGTTTCCTGACTTGGAACCATATTCCGAGAAGCCCAACAAGAGTAAGTTTATCTTTACTTTTCTAGGACTCCACTTAAGTTCTGATTATTTTATTTACTTATGCAGGTGAGGGCTCCATCTTCAGCACAATTTTAGACCATGAGGAGGGCTCATCGTGCGTCTTCCAATTGACCCGAAGGACGCACCTTTCCTCGAACGCACCCGCAACAATTTCCTATTCTCCACCATTCTCTGCCCGGAACCCATGGTTTCTGAGGAAATGCTTGCCAAAGGTGAGGAGTTTGTTGCCAAAGGTGAGGGAGTTCTGAAACCTCGTCTAATTATTGTTATTATATCTAGCGGGTTGATAGTACTTCTTTCCTCTAGTGAAGAGTCATCACCCCATGAAGGAAGATTACCTGTTGGTGCTACTGACTCTGTAAATGTCATGCGTCCTACTGTAGGTCTAACCCGCAAGCGTAAGCAAAATCCATCCACCATTAAGGTGTCGGATGAAACAGATGCCGATGTCGCCCTCGAAATGAACATCGAGCTGATGATGTCACCTCTAAATATGAACATCGAGCTGTCGATGATGTCGTTGTCGAAGATGAACATCGAGCTGTTGATGAGGATGCCCCCAGAATGTCTGGGAAAGGTAAGATGCGATCAACCAAGCCCGCCGTTTCACGGAAGCATAAGAGGACGAAGCTGGAAGATCGTCTTCAACAGATTGCATCTACCGAGGTTTCTTCAGGTAACTTAAATACTTTTTTTTGTTCATGAGGAAAAAGAACTATCTTTCAGAGTTTCTAAGAGATTATTCGAAGGGCCTTTCAAGTTTAAGGGGGTCTACTCCACCTGCTTCTCTGCCAACATCACCGCCAAAGAGTGTTCAAGACCCAATTAACATTGCTGAGACTCCTCCCCACGAGGGTGAAAAAGAAGGTAATTTCAAGGAAACTGCCATTTCTTCACCTCTCCATGCGCTATTTCTATTTAAAGACCAGGGGGGTCTAGCGCCTTTTCCGGCGGTCCGCGGGCTTCTACATCCCTTCATGGGGAAGATCCTTTGGTACATCATCCGTGTTGGTCTGTGCAGACGGATTCGGCATTTGCAGAAATGGATGTGTGCCATGAGTATCTGCAAGGAGGTCTTCCTCTTGCGGAGAGGGAACATGAACATGGACGTCCGCGTCAAGAGTTGTTGAACTCTTATTCTTAATGTCTGGCTAATACCATCTCTACCAGTCAAGAAATATGTCGAGACTGGTTAGGTATGAATGACGCGTGGGAAGACTTGGAAATTAAAGCAGCCTGGGCGGAAAAAGAAGTCGGTGAGGCTATGAAAGAAGCCAAATATCACCGTATGGCTGCTGATATTGCTGAACGGTAGCTATCAGATGCCAAAACGGCATTGGAAGCAGAGAAAGCTCGCTGATCCATTGCTGAGGACACCAAAACTGCCCTCCAGCAGCAATTGGATGAATGCGACGAGCTTATAAAGACTCTGAAGGCTTAATCGAAAGCCAAGGATGAATGCCTAGCCAATCTTGCTACCAAGAACAGGGAGCAAGCCTTGGAGTGAGTTGGGCACAAAATGGACCTTGTCCGAGCCCAAGCGGACAAAAAATGGTTGTTGGCGGAAGGCGTTCCCCAGGTAACTCCCACTTTCTATCAAATTTTTGTAATAAAAAATAATCATATCCAAGGCTCTTGTTCATATCTTCTTTTTTAACAGGTAGCCCACATCCGGGAGGGGGATGAACTTGGAAATTGTCTCGCAACGCTACTAATCGCCTCTTCTCAGGCTGTCGTCAGGCAGGTTTCCAAGAGGTCTTCAATTTACAGAAGAGAAAAGGCCTCTTGAGGAGTTTGCCTTGCGTGGCCGAGACACCGCCAAAATTCTTACCGAGAAGACAAAAACTTTCGATAACTTGAAGTTTGTTATCGAGGGCTAGATAATCGCGCTTGCAGAGAAGGAGGATGGTGCTGACCAGTTAAAGGCACTCCTTACTGTTGATGATGAAGATGAAGAAGACGCGGAAGACGAAAATGCAGCACTGTAGTTATAATTTTTGTAAACTGCATATATTCGTCTTTCTTGTAATCTTGTAATCCCATTTGAACAGAAATAAGAAGTAGTTTCATCCGGTACACTTTGTTTTATTTTTCATAATATAAGTGTTTCTAGGATCTTCTTACTTGTCAATAAAGGATTACGCGATTTCCAGTTGCAAGATCGCCTAACTCCCATCTGGTATGCGGACTATAAAATGTATATTACATGAAACTAAGATGTAGGTTTAACAAAACTTTCCATATAAAAGAGCGTAAGCCAAAATGAATTACAAGCAAATGACATTAGATGTCGTTCTACTAGTCTATTAGGCACGCTGGCCAAAATAAAAAAGTAAATAGAAAGTCTCGTTAGATGTAACACTTTTTCAACTCTGCCACATTCCATGTTCTGCGAATCTCAGTACCATAAAACTTCTCCAAATTGTAAGCACCCTTGGATAATACTTCTTTAACTTTGTATGGGCCTTCCCAAGTTGAGGCCAACTTGCCCGAAGGCTCTTGGTCAGATGCCTCATTATGCGGAAGACAAAGTCTCCCGCATCAAAAGAAAACTTCTGAACCCGCGAGTCATAATATTTTTGCAGCTGGCATTTATAATTATGCTCGCAGATCAATGCTAACTCTCTCCTTTCTTGGAGGAGGTCTAGGTTCATAAGCACCCTTGGATAATACTTCTTTAACTTTGTAAGGGCCTTCCCAAGTTGAGGCCAACTTGCCCGAAGGCTCTTGGTCAGATGCCTCATTATTGCGGAAGACAAAGTCTCCCGCATCAAAAGAAAACTTCTGAACCCGCGAGTCATAATATTTTTGCAGCTGCCATTTATAATTATGCTCGCAGATCAGTGCTAACTCTCTCCTTTCTTGGAGGAGGTCTAGGTTCATCCGCAATTCTTTGTCGTTATCATTGATCATCAAAATTCGTGCGGATGGAACCCTGATTTCAACCAAGATCATGGCTTCAGTGCCATAGGTTACACTAAATGGCGTTTCAGAATTACTTGAATTCTTCTGGGTGCGAAAGGCCCATAGTACGTGGGGCAGTTCATCGACCCAGCCTGTTTATTTAGTGCCCAATCTTTCTTTAATCCTTCTTTGATTGTTTGGTTGGTCCGTTCGACCTGACCATTGGCTTGCGGATGAGCCATAGATGTGAAAATATTGGTGACATGAAGTTCTTTCAGCAATTCTAGTAATCCGTTGTCCACAAACTGGGTCCCATTGTCACTCACAAGTTCTAGCGGAAGACCAAATCGACATATTATGAATTCAAAAGAATTTTTTGACACTTGACGCCGTAATGGAAGCGACTGGTTTGGCTTCCACCCACTTGGTGAAGTAATCAATGACCACAATTAAAATTTTGACACGCCCCGGGGCTTCTGGAAAAGGTCCCATAATATCAATAGCCTAATTTTGGAACGGCCAAGTGGAGGTTACTGGTACAAGTTCATTCTTTGGCGTAACGTATTGGGAGCATGACGTTGACAAGAATCGCATTTCCTGATTTCTTGTACAGCATCCATATGCATCCCCGGCCAATAGTACCCAGCGTTCATAAGTTTTGCTACGACCATTCTCGGGCTCGCGTGAAGACCACAAATGCCTTCATGAACTTCCCTAATCCAGTAATTCGCGTCCTCGGCGTCCAAACATCTAAAGAGTGGGCCGAGGAAGGATCTTCTGTACAAGACGTCGTCTTGTACCTGGTAGCTCAAGGCCTTGTGCCTTATCTTTCGAGCTGCGGCCTTCTCTTCTGGTAGAACTCCTGATGATAAGTAGGCCATGATTGGCGTTATCCAAGATTCTACACCAGTCTGGATTACTAAAACTTGGTTCTGCAAAATTGATGGTCGATCCAGGACTTCAACACGAATGTCCTTAGCAAAGTGTTCAAAATTGGTTGAAGCCAACTCGCTAAAGGCATCCACCGACTTGTTCTCGCTCCGTCTAAAATGAATGACTTTGCATGAAGAGAATTGGAGGATCAAGTCCTTCGCTTGTGACAAGTATGAAGCCATTAAGTCATTTTTTGCTTCATAAGTTCCATTAATTTGCCCCGCGATCTGCATAGAATCCACCCGCGCTTCTAGGTGTCGTACCCCAAGTTTCTTAGCTATTCTCAGGCCCACCAAAAAGGCTTCATACTCCGCCTCATTATTAGTACTTTTAAAGTCTAATTTGATGGCATAAGTAAACTCATGGCCTTCGGGATTGACTAACCTAA
Source organism: Bidens hawaiensis (assembly GCF_021521415.1). Lineage (NCBI taxonomy): Eukaryota > Viridiplantae > Streptophyta > Magnoliopsida > Asterales > Asteraceae > Bidens > Bidens hawaiensis. The sequence continues at coordinate 39,252 of NW_027491436.1, forward strand.
GGCCTGCGCCAGATACCTCGTTGCTGGAAGCTCTGTCAGTGAACTGTCGGACCTGAATAATCACTCACAATAAAAATCAAGTCATAACTCACACAATAAATGTGTCGACAAGAGAGTTAATGACGATTGCTATTTTGGGAAAGAAAATCGTTTGTTAAAGGCGGAATCAGAAACAAACAGTGTAGTTGCTAAAGAATTAATGAAAAGTAACTAACACACAAGAATCACTCAAAAGTTTTCCATTTATATAAACGAATCATACAAATGTTAATCGATTTAGGGTTTTTTGGTTGGAATGTTATATCCATACTATTCTATGACAGCCGTCATACTCACAAATATTCTCTCTGAATTAATTGGATTCTCCGTCAGGAGGCGTGCCCTAAAATATTCCTTTTATAGGCCTGACACCTCCAGACAGCTGTCATTCCTTCTAAAAACCCTAAATAATAATACATATTCAAATTACGTATTCAAAACTATACTAAGTGTAAAACAGGTCTTCCGGGTAGACTTTTCATAAGTTGTCTTCACCGAGTAGGCTTTATGCCTTGTCTTCTATGGGTAGACCTGGTAACCTTGAAGTGTGTTCGGGAACAGTTCTCCGGGTAGACTTTCTTGGAGTATTTTCCTAAGAAAATACTCACCTAGCAGACTTCAATCTTCTTGATCATATCAGACTTTGCCCGACATGACCTTACGAGCAAACTTGTTCTTCAATAATCCTTTCAACTCCTTGCTTGGGAATAGCTTATTAGCAAACCAAAGTATGCTTCGTAACATCGTAGCCTGCTTGAGTTGAACCCTGCCCGATGTTACTTGAGATATTTCATTACTCACATAAAGCCTGCTCGGACCACTGTTTTATTAATGAATACATTGTCCGATCTTCCAATCACTTGGCTTTAAGAGCTTGGATAGCCAAGAGCTTACTAGGAGGCAAACCCTGCTAGGATATGAAGAACAATCTTGCTAGACAAACTGAACCCTGCTCGGGTATACACTAAAGAAGACTTCTTAAAGATAACCTTGCCCGATGGACAAAATACCTTGCTAGGGTAAGAAAACCTTGCCCGGGAATCCAAGTGTGCTCGGATTCCATACTTAGCGATTTCTGAGGAGGTTGAGAAGATTCCAATCTTCCTTATACTTATCTTAGGTAAAATCTTGAATCAACAATCTCCCCCTAGATTGGAACACCTCAGCTGTCCCAAAACACTTCTACAGTTACTTACACATAGTCAAAATACACATCAAATCAAAATCAAATTTTACATATTCATAAAGTCAAACTATTACATATTCAAAATTTTGTCCGTAGACTTTACAAATCAAAGCCTATTCTAAGATCTTTATATTCTTCTGGCATCATAGGCTGCTTGTCTCCTTGCAACAATTACTGCTCCAGCTCTTTGCCTGAATATGGAGAGTATTTAATAGTGATTGTGACTTTCAGGAATAGGCATATCCCTTATATCCCTTAGGTCTTCATCACTGATGTATGTCAAATCTCTGTCAGTTCTGATGATTCCTAAGATGAGTCCATCTGAATTTCTTAGAACATAGTGGCCTTTATTTTCTTTGAATTCAATCACTGTAATTCTACCATTTTTCTGGACTTCATAATTGGGACGGGTCATTCTTCGCCCTATGATTATGCATGTGTTCAGGTTTGACAAGGGATTGTTGTTTCTGACAGACAATTGATAATTCAACTCAGCACTGCTTATATTTTACACCCTTGTTGCTCTTCTGGTGCTGTCATGCTTTGTCAACTTCCATCTTTTCTTTTCCTTTAAAAGTAGGAACCCCTTTTCAGCTTCAGATTTCAGATACTTTGATAGATCCTTTTGCAGTCTGCCAGCCATCTTTGTATTACCATGATAATCATACAGATTAAGCTTGGCCATCTTTTCCAATTGTTCCCTTAAATACTCAGCAAAATCATCTCTAATAATAATGTCTCTCAGTTGTCTACTTTGAATAATCACTTTCAATGATTGAGAGACTGATTCATAGTACATAGTCATTGGTAGATCCACATGTGATTGTGGTCTTGTCATTCTTTATGATCCGTCTCTACTTGACTCACCCCTGTGTGCTGATGGGGGTTGCCTTGATACAGACGGCCTAGTTAGGATAGACTTCATAGGTTTGCTAGGCCTTGATATAGCAAATGACTTCATATACATTGATTCAATCAGCTCAGCATGGGTAGTTGATCAGATCTGCAAAGTTTGCGCCTGCATCTTTGTAAAGTCTTATAATCTTTTGAACTACCCTTGGATTGTTCATTAATCTTGCAGGCACAAATCTCCCCTCAACAAAACTTCTGGGATTTTCACCTTCCAAGAGGACTTTCTCCCATTCAGCCTTTTGCAAATAAAATAGCTCTTTCAATTCATGCTTATCCAATGCATCAAAGGCATTCTCCTCTATTCCTTTTTGATTTACCATTATGCCCCTCTAAATCTGAATCATTTCTGTATTTTCATAAGGTACTATGGGTTCATCAAGAGGTTCAGGTTTTACTTTAGCTGGAATCGGTGTATCATCAGCTGTTGCCCCTTTTGATTTTTGTTAGGACATGAAATGTCATGTATATGTCCCCAGTTCTATCAGGATGGTTCGATATGAAAATAACGATCGTGAAACCAAGTTAACGGACTGAAAATGTCAAAAGAAACTGATTCGATCGAATCAGTGACTGATTCGATCGAACCAGGACTCATTCGATCGAATGAGATACTCATTCGATCGAATCAGTATTCGATATATAAGCGAAACTTAGGAAATTTCACGAGAGAGAGCACACATTACACACAGTCACGAACCTGCTACTGCCGAAAAACCTCTCTGCCAATCTTCGTCGTGTCGGCCTTTTCCTCCGTCCCTAGGTGTCAAACCGTCTTAGGAATCGTAACCGTGCGTTGTTGATCACCACCGAATCGCCGTGTTAGAGGATTCCGCACTCTAACACGTTGCCCCGTGAATCGTTGGGAAACCGTGTCCCGCACCGGTCCGACAAAGTGGTATCAGAGCCTTTGGTTCTTGATTCACGTTAGATTCGTGGTGAAATTCGTGTTTTTCTCGCGAAAATCGTAATTTTTGCCGGAAAATTCCGAATTTTTGGTGTTTTTGATCTTGGTGTTCGTCGTGTTCTTGTCAAAAACTGTTAAAATTGTCATATTTTGGTGTTTTGATCTTAGAATTGTGTGTTAAAAGTTCGAGTTTCGTCAAGAACGTTCTTCGCGTTCTTCGTGTTCTTCGTATTTTTGGTGGTTTTGATCCGTTTTTTTGGTTGGTCTTAAGTTGTTTTTGTGTTAAAAGTCATATTTCGATCTTAATTTGCCTCTGGATCTTTCAAAATTCGTGTTTTTGATTCAAAATTCGAAAATCCGTCAAAATCTTCTAATTTTAGAATTTCCAGAAATTTCGATCGAACCAGTCTATTTTTGGAACTCATTCGATCGAATAGCCTTCCTATTCGATCGAACAAGTTTGAACTTTGACCGAATCAGTTTTTCCCGCCGAGAATTACTCCTAGTTATTCGATCGAACCAGATTTGTTCATTCGATCGAATTAGTCACTATTCGATCGAATGAGATTCTATTCGATCCGTCGATTCGATCTTTGTCTTATTCGACTGTCAGAACCCGTTCGATTGAACCAGAAACTCTTTCGATCGAACTTCTCAACCCATTCGATCGAACCAGATTCACATTCGATCGAATAACTTTCGGAAGATCAGATCTGTATTTCAGAGAGACATTCGATCGAACCAGAACACATTCGATCGAATAGGTCACTCATCCGATCGAATCAAACTCATTCGATCAACAGTTCAACGTTAAAGCAAAGAAACAAAGATGGCTACAAGTTCGAGTACCAACAAGAGGATTCAATCGATTCTCGAAAGTGATTCTGAATCGGGAAGCTATAACAAGCCACCAAAGCTAATGACTTTAAACGAATTTACAACCTGGAAGACAAGATTTCAAATTCATATAACAGGTGTAAATCCTGGACTTTGGGAAGCTGTCCAGACAAGTTGGGTGCATCCAACGAATGATGATGGTGAGTCGTTGAGCTACTTTAGGCTATCTGAAGAACAAAAGATAGCCTTCGATGCTGAGAAGAAAGCCTTCTCCTTACTATCACAAGCACTCTCCATTGATCTTTTTCATCAGTTTAACCAGTTTACTACAGCGTCAACTCTTTGGAACGCACTGGTTGACCGATGTGAAGGATCTGATTCCCTTAGAGAAATTCACGCACGGGAGCTCAAGCGTGAATTTGATCTGTTTAGTCCAGAGTCGGGAGAAGATATTGAGTCGTTACTGTCGAGATTTTACCATCTAATGTCAGAACTCAAGTCCTATAACGTCAAAACTACAGGGACTGAGAAAGTTAGATGTCTTGCACAAGGACTTCCACCTAGCTGGAGCACCTTCCTGACAGTAATGAGAAGAAGTCATCAGCTGGAGACTATTCTCCTGTCTGATTTTATTAAAGAAATCAGACACGAAGAGGCTGAACTAAGAGCCTCCTCCAGAAAACCGAGATCAACTTCTGACAAATCACTTTACATGTCAAAACCTCCTATGTCAGATTCAACTGATCATGCTCCGATGAAGACCGCTTTTGTCTCCTCAACGTCAAATCAATCAAAGGGGACTGAAACGAGATCTTCCGTCCCACCATTAACTTCTGGAAACTCAAGTACTAACTCCGGACCCAAGTCAACGGAGAAAGCAACGTTGAATACTGAAGGCTTGGGAACAGTAACAGTGGAGGTTGCCAAAGAACACATGGCAACTCTAGGCACGATAATTGAGTCCTACAGTTTAATGGTGGCGGGTAAGCTAGGAAATAGTCATCTGGACAGCGATGACTATGAACAGCTTGACGAAGATGATATGGAACGCATAGACATTATGTGGGCTCTTGGCAGTGCGTTCCGAAGGGCCAGAAAGTGGACGAAGAAAACAGGTCAGGCCCTCTCAATAAACAACAAATCCAAGTTCGGCTTTGATAAAAACAAAGTAAAATGCTACAACTGTGGCGAACTTGGTCACTTTGCCAAGGAGTGCTCGAAGCCAAGAAGGGAAGGTCACCAATATCCCTTCCGAACCACTTCATCATCATCCACTCCTGCTGCAGCAGCTGCAACTGTCAACCTTGAGAGACAACTGGTCCCTCAAAATCAAACCGCAGCAAACAACGTCGACATCAACAACGAAACTGCTCTTGCAGTTCAAGGGGATGAAGGCGAGACATGGAACTTGAGCATCAACATGGCTGATGTCACAGTAGTAGATGAAAACTCTGAAACAGAGTCTGTTGTTTCCTCGACCAATGAAGAATATATTGTCGATGAACCAGCTGCTGAAGTCCATGAAGGAGAACCTGAGGTTGAAGTGGTATCTTTGGAGATTAAGGAGGATCACGAAAAAGAGTCAAATGTTCCTCAAATATCTCCATGTTCGACAATTCCCGCAGAGGCTGCTAAAGTTGAAGAAGTCAACGAAGTAGAGTCTAAAGCAACTTCTGCATCGTTTCTGGAAAAAGCTGGGAATCTTTGCTTTGCATTCATGGCAGAGACATCAAATGCCAAGGTAAGTTCTAACCCATCAACTCCCAAACCAGAAAATGTTAAATGTTTAAAATGTGAATTGTATGAACAAGAAATTCAATTTCTAAAAGAGAGAATTGAAGATCTCGAGGCTTACAAACAAGCAGCCTCAAGATCTTTAATGGAACTGACTGACGCGCTTGCACAGAATAAGGCTTGGAAGCAGAAAGAGTCTGTTTTTAAAGAAAAGACTGATAGCCTTAAGCGTCAGAACAAGGAACTTGAAATATGTGTTCTGAATCAACAAGACTCTATCAATTTTCACATAAATAAGAATAATGTTTTGAAAAAAGAATTGGAAAACTTGAAAGCTGATTTTGAATCATTGAATTTCAAATTAAAAAGTTACTCAAATTCATCTTATTTATTAGAACACATCATTCCCGAGTTCGAGGCAAAAAGGAAAGAGGCGTGGGATATAACAATGTCCCACCCCCGATCCTGAATCAATTTTCAAGCACACCAGAGCTGTGCCGGATGATGAATCAAATGATTATATACCCGAGGACACAAACCAAATTTCTAAGTCTAAGGGTAAAGAAGTCATTGACCCGGCTCTGAGTCCAAACAAAATGTTGTTGCCACAGACTTAGGTTCCACAACTAAATCGGGCCCACCACCATCTAAGTCAAAGGCAACAACAACAAGAAATTCTCAGAAGAAAAAGTTTAATCCTAAATCTGAGAAAGTCTATGTGGAACATAGTACCCAGTTTGTAAAGGAGGGTAACGTTAATGAAAAACATAATTTCCCAAAACACCCTCCTAGACAAACTACACCCAAAATGTCAAATCCAGGGGGTACTATGATAACAGACAAAACCAGAGTTATTTCTCTCCACCAAGTCAAAGGGGGAGAAACTACTGTTTTTCGTGTGGAGAGGTAGGGCATATAGCAAGATTTTGCTATAAGTACACGGATCCTAAGCAGTACATATCGACTCCGGATCCGAGGTATGCCAAGTCACCTCCTAGGAGGCGACCGACCATTGACGTTCAAGGTCAAGAACGGTTTCACACACCGAGGTCGGTTTCTCCTCGGAAACCTCAGCCAACCTCACCACACCAATCCCCAAACCCCTCAGATCCAAATGTTTCCACTTCGACAAGTGAAACTCAGTCTTCAACCAGCTATCTCAAACATGTTGAGAAGAAGACTGACTTTTGGAAACCAAAGAAAACTAACACTGTTGATAACAACGTCAAATCTGAAAACAGTGTTAATGAGGGTAAATGGATTGAATTGTTCATTCGTGATGAAGATGGAAAACCCAAGACCGTAAGGGCTTGGGTTTCCAATGATATTTAAACCTTTTGTTTTTGTGTGCAGGTTGCTCTATATGATCCAAGATTCAACATGTGGATCATAGACTCAGGAGCTTCCAGGCACATGACTGGAAACATGAATCTCCTTTCAAGTGTCAGACAAATAAAAGGAGGTGCAGTTTCCTTTGCAGGAAATCAAGGAGGTTATATCACGGCCCAAGGAATTGTGTCTAATGGGCGAATTTCGTTTGAGAAAGTTAATTTCATCAAAGAGTTGGAGAACAACCTGTTGTCGATAAGTCAAATCTGCGACAAAGGTTTCAAAGTTATGTTTGACGACCGAGATTGCCACATCTTGGCTAAGGATTTCAACTTTCCTGAAGACAAGGTTTTAATGTCAGCTGCACGCCAGAGTGATCTCTACATTCTGGATATGGCTAAGGCAGGGTCATCGTCTCCAACGGCGACATGTTTTGTGTCCAAGGCATCCGAACGTGATACTGTCTTATGGCATAGACGGATGGGACACATAAATGTCAGGAACATGAACAAGCTTGTGCACCGCAGACTAGTTGAGGGAGTTAATCTGAGAAGTTTTCGTCTCCCTGATTCGTGTGTGCAGTGCAAAGCCGGAAAGCAAATAAAAAGGTCCCACAAGTCTAAGAGTTTCCACTCAATTGATATTCCGTTGGAACTCCTTCATATGGATCTTTTTGGCCCAATAAGCGTCAAAAGTATCTCTGGGCACTCATACTGTCTAGTGGTTACTGATGAATATTCTAGATTCTCTTGGGTGTTTTTCTTGAAAGTAAAATCAGAAACGTTTGGGTGTATACAACTGCTGGTTACAACTATTGAGTCTCAATACAATCTGAAGGTTCGAAGAATGCGGTCAGATAACGGTACAGAATTTAAAAATGCGAATGTTGAAAATTTCTGCAAAGAAAAAGGGATCGTTCAGGAGTCAGTGCCCCATATGTTCCACAAATGAACGGGGTTGCTGAAAGGAAAAATCGTACGTTAATCGAGACAGCAAGAACAATGTTAGCGACTCAGTGTTACCTGTTACGTTTTGGAGTGAGGCAATTGCCAACGCCTGTTTCACATTAAATCGGGTAGGCATCGTCAAGCGCCACGGCAAGACAAGTTTCGAGCTTCTTCAACGACGAAGGCCTAACTTAGAGCACCTGGAACCATTCGGGGCTCTTTGCACGTTACTTAAAAGGCAAGTCGATAATAAGTTCGAGGAGAAGATCATCAACGGCTATTTTCTGGGTTACAGCATACCTCTCAAAAGGGTCTTCAACAGAACAACAAAATTAGTTGAAGAATGGTACCATGTCGAGTTCAACGCTACACAGAACCAGCCAAGGGGACAGGAGAAGACTGGTTGTTTGATTATGACAAATTGTTCAAGTCATTCAATCTGTATGAGATTGCTATTCAAATGATGTATGAGGCGCAAATGCACCTCCTGATGAATCTTTGCAATCTTCAACTCATCCTGGTCCGTCATCATCTTCCTCCACAGAGTCTAGCGATCAAGTTCAAGAATCTTCCGAATCTGAATCTGAAGATGAATCTCCAGCAGATGATGTACAATCGGCACAACTCAGGTTACTTCACAACCTTCATCGTCAAATCAAGAAGTGCCGAATGCAGATCAGCCTCTAACGTCTACTTCAGAGGCACCACAATCCGCTCCAGTTCCTGAGCCGAACTTAACTAACTTGGAACAAAATGTTGTCGTTCCTGACAATCCGGTTGTTAGAACTGAACGTGATCATCCACAAGACAACATTATAGGGGACATTCAAC